>NW_027325132.1:0-5000 GCF_028372415.1 Notamacropus eugenii
ATGTCTGTCTGTTTCTCTATCTAGTCTATGTAACTGCCTGCGTGCATGTGTGCCTGTTTGCCTGTCTGTCTTTCTCTCTCTGTGTCTGTCTGTTCGTCTGTCCATCTATCCATCCATCCATCTATCTATCAATCTATCTATCTATCTATCTATCTATCTATCTATCTATCTATCTATCTATCTATCTATCTATTTATCTATTTATCTATCTAACCTATCTACCTGACTGAGTACTTCCCTGTCCTCTCCCCTGCCTGCGTTCCTGTCTGTCTGTTTCTCTATCTAGTCTATCTTACTCCCTGCGTGCATGTCTGCCTCCCTGCCTGTCTGTCTTTCTCTCTCTGTGTCCGTCTGTCTGTTTATACATCTACCCATCTATTCATCTATTAATCTGTTTGTCTATCTATCTATGTATCAATGTATCTATGTATCTATGTATCTATGTATGTATCTATGTATGTATGTATGTATGTATCTATCTGTCTATCTATCTATCTATCTATCTATCTATCTATCTATCTATCTATCTATCTATCTATCTATCTATGTATCTATCTATTCATCTAATTATCTAAGCTGTCTGCCTGCCTGGGTACGTGCCTGACCGACACCCTGCCTGCGTTCCTGTCTGTCTGTTTCTGTGTCTTGTCTATCTTACTGCCTGCGTGCATGTCTGCCTCCCTGCCTGTCTGTCTTTCTGTCTCTGTGTCTGTCTCTCTGTTTGTTCATCTATCCATCTATCAATCTATTAATCTGTCTATCTATCTATCTATCTATCTGTCTATCTATCTATCTATCTATCTATCTATCTATCTATCTATCTATCTATCTATCTATCTATCTATCTATGTATCAATGTATGTATGTATCTACGTATCTATCTATGTATTTTTGTATCTATCTATTTATCTATCTATCTGTCTATCTATCTATCTATCTATCTATCTATCTATCTATCTATCTATCTATCTATCTATCTATCTGTCTATGTATCCATCGATCTAACATATCTCCCTGCCTGCGTGCTTGCCTGCCCGCCCCCCTGCCTGCGTTCCTCTCTGTCTGTGTCTCTATCTAGTCTATCTTACTACCTGCCTGCATGTCTGCCTCCCTGTCTGTCTGTCTTTCTGTCTCTGTGTCTCTCTGTCTGTTTATTCATCTACCCATCTATCCCTCTATCTGTCTATCTATCTATCTATCTATCTATCTATCTATCTATCTATCTATCTATCTATCTATCTATCTATCTATCTATCTATCTATCTATCTACCTACTTACCTACCTACCTACCTACCTACCTGCCTAACTCTCTATCTATCTATCTATCTGTCTGTCTGTCTGTCTGTCTGTCTGTCTGTCTGTCGGTCGGTCTATCTATCTATCTATCTATCGATTTATCCATCTATCTAACCTATCTGCCTCACTGCTTACTTGCCTGCCCGCACCCTGTCTGCGTTCCTGTCTGTGTGTTTCTCAATCTAGTCTATGTTACTGCCTGCGTGCTTGTCTGCCTCCCTGCCTGTCTGTCTTTCTGTCTCTCTGTCTGTCTGTTCTTCTGTACATCTATCCATCCATCCATCTATTTATCTATCTATGTATCTACCTACCTACCTACCTATCTATGTATCTATCATTTAACTATGCATCTATCTATCTATCTTTTCATCTATCCATCTATCCATCTATCCATGTATCTATTTATGCATCTATACACCTATTCATCTATCCACCTATCCGTTTATCCATTTATCCATCCACCTATCTAACTATCTGTCTATTGAATCTATACATCTGCTTCCCTGCCAGGCGACCTGCCTCCCTCCATGTCTGTCTGTTTCTCTATCTAGTCTATCTTACTGCCTGCGTGCATGTCTGCCTCCCTGCCTGTCTGTCTTTCTGTCTCTGTGTCTCTCTGTTTATTCATCTACCTACCTATCCGTCTATTTGTCTATCTGTCTATCTATCTATCTATCTATCTATCTATCTATCTATCTATCTATCTATCTATCTATCTATCTATCTATCTATCTATCTATCTATGTATCTATGTATGTATGTATGTATCAATCTATCTATCTATCTATCTATCTATCTATCTATCTATCTATCTACCTATCTATCTATCTATCTATCTATCTATCTATCTATCTATCCATCTATCTAACCTATCTACCTGACTGCGTACTTGCCTGTCCGCCCCCCTGCTTGCGTTCCTTTCTGTCTATTTCACTATCTGGTCTATGTTACTGCTTGCGTGCATGTCGGCCTCCCTGCTTGTCTGTCTTTCTGTCTCTGTGTCTATCTGTCTGTTTATTCATCTACCAATCTATCCATCTATCTATTTATCTATCTATGTATCTATCTATCTATCTATCTCTCTATCTCTCTCTAACTATCTATTTATCTACCTATCTCTCCATCTCTCTATCTATCTATCTATCTATCTATCTATCTATCTATCTATCTATCTATCTATCTATCTATCTATCCATCTATCTAACCTATCTGCCTGACTGTGTACTTGCCTGTCCGCCTCCCGGCCTGCGTTCCTGTCTCTCTGTTTCTCTATCTAGTCTATGTTACTGCCTGCGTGCATGTCTGCCTCCCTACCTGTCTGTCTTTCTGTCTCTGTGTCTGTCTCTGTATTTGTTCATCTATCCATCTATCCATCTATTAATCTGTCTATCCATCTATCTATGTATCTATATATCTATCTATGTATCTATCTATTTATCTATCTATGTATCAATGTATGTATGTATCTATGTATCTATCTATGTATTTATGTATCTATCTACCTATCTATCTATCTATATATCTATCTATGTATCCATCGATCTAACCTATCTCCCTGCTTGCGTGCTTGCCTGCCCGCCCCCCTGCCTGCGTTCCTCTCTGTCTGTTTCTGTATATAGTCTATCTTACTGCCTGCGTGCATGTCTGCCTCCTTGCCTGTTTGTCTTTCTGTCTCTGTGTCTGTCTGTCTGTATATTCATCTACCCATCTATCCCTCTATCTATCTATTTATCTATTTATCTATCTATCTATCTATCTATGTATCTATCTATCTACCTCCCTACCTACCTACGTAACTACCTGCCTACCCACCTCTCTATCTATCTATCTATCTATCTATCTATCTATCTATCTATCTATCTATCTATCTATCTATCTATGTATGTATGTATCTATCTATCTATCTATCTATCCATCTATCTATCTACCTAACTACCTACCTCTCTATCTATCTATCTATCTATCTATCTATCATCTATCTATCTATCTATCTATCTATCTATGTATCTATCAATCTATCTATCTATCTATCTATCTATCTATCTATCTATCTATCTATCTATCTATCTATTTATCTATCTATCTACCTATCTCTCTATCTGTCTATCTATCTTTCTATCCGTTTATGCATCTATCTAACCTATCTGCCTCACTGTGTACTTGCCTGCCCGCACCCTGCCTGCGTTACTGTCTGTCTGTCTCTCAATCTAGTCTATCTTACTGCCTGCGTACATGTCTGCCTCCATGCCAGTCTGTCTTTCTGTCTCTGTGTCTGTCTGTCTGTATATTCATCTACCCATCTATCCCTCTATCTATCTATTTATCTATCTATCTATCTATCCATCTATCTATCTATCTATCTATCTATCTATCTATCTATCTATCTATCTCTCTATCTATCTATTTATCTATCTGTCTATCCATTTATCCATCTATCTAACCTATCTGCCTCACTGCGTACTTGACTGCCCGCACCCTGCCTGCGTTCCTTTCTCTCTGTTTCTCAATCTAGTCTATGTTACTGCCTGCGTGCATGTCTGCCTCCCTGCCTGTCTGTCTTTCTGTCTCTGTGTCTGTCTGTTCTTCTGTACATCTATCCATTCATCCGTCTATTTATCTATCTATGTATCTCCCTAACTACCTACCTATCTATGTATCTATCATGTATTTATTTATCCATCTGTCTTTTCATCTATCCATCTATTCATCTATCCATGTATCCATTTATGCCTCTATACACCTATTCATCTATCCACCTATCCGTCTATCCATTTATCCATCCACCTATCTATCTATCTGTCTATAGAATCTATATACCTGCTTCCCTGCCCGCCGACCTGCATCCCTCTATGTCTGTCTGTTTCTCTATCTAGTCTATGTTACTGCCTGCGTGCATGTCTGCCTGCTTGCCTGTCTGTCTTTCTCTCTCTATTACTGTCTGTTCGTCTGGCCATCTATCCAGCCATCCATCTATCTATCTATCTATCTATCTATCTATCTATCTATCTATCTATCTATCTATCTATCTATCTATCTATCTGTCTGTCTATCTATCTATCTATCTATCTATCTATCTATCTATCTATCTATCTATCTATCTATCTATCTATCTATCTATCTATCTATCTATCTGCCTACCTACCTACCTACTTACCTATCTATCTATCTATCTACCTATCTATCCATCTATCTATCTATTCATCTATCTATCTATCTATCTATCTATCTATCTATCTATCTATCTATCTGTCTGTCTGTCTGTCTGTCTGTCTGTCTAACTATGGAATCTATCTGCCTGCTTGCCTGCCCGACCATCTGCTTTCCTCCCTGTCTGTCTGTTTCTCTATCTAATCTATCTTACTAGCTGCATGCATGTCTGCCTCCCTGCCTGTTTTTCTTTCTGTCTCCGTGTCTGTCGGTCTGGTTGTTCATCTATCCATCTATCCATCTATTTATCTAACTATCTATCTACCTACCTACCTACCTACCTACCTACCTATCTATCTATCTATCTATCTATCTATCTATCTATCTATCTATCTATCTATCTATCTATCTATCTATCTATCTATCTATCTATCTATCTATCTACCTACCTACCTATCTATCTATCTATTTATCTATTTATCTATCTATCTATCTATCTATCTATCTATCTATCTATCTATTTATCTATCTATCTATCCATCCATATATCCATCTA
>NW_027325132.1:30000-37500 GCF_028372415.1 Notamacropus eugenii
CCCATCTATCCCTCTATCTATCTATTTATCTATCTAACTATCTATCTATCTATCTATCTATCTATCTATCTATCTATCTATCTATCTATCTATCTATCTATCTATCTATCTATCTATCTACCTACGTACCTACGTACCTACCTGCGTAACCACCTCTCTATCTATCTATTTATCTATCTATCTATCTATCTATCTATCTATCTATCTATCTATCTATCTATCTATCTATCTATCTATCTACCTACCTACCTACCTACCTCTCTATCTATCTATCTATCTATCTATCTATCTATCTATCTATCTATCTATCTATCTATCTATCTATCTACCTATCTCTCTATCTGTCTATCTATCTTTCTATCCATTTATTCATCTATCTAACCTATCTGCCTCACTGTGTACTTGCCTGCCCGCACCCTGCCTGCGTTCCTGTCTGTCTGTCTCTCAATCTAGTCTATCTTACTGCCTGCATACATGTCTGTCTCCCTGCCTGTCTGTCTTTCTGTCTCTGTGTCTCTCTCTTCTTCTGTACATCTATCCATTCATCCATCTATTTATCTGTCTATGTATCTACCTACCTACCTACCTATCTATGTATCTATCATTTATCTATTTATCTATCTATCTTTTCATCTATACATCTATCCATCTATCCATGTATCCATTTGTGCATCTATACACCTATTCATCTATCCACCTATCCGTCAATCCATTTATTCATCGACCTATCTATCTATCTCTCTATAGAATCTATATACCTGCTTCCCTGCCCGCCAACCTGCCTCCCTCTATGTCTGTTTGTTTCTCTATCTAGTCTATGTTACTGCCTCCGTGCATGTCTGCCTGCTTGCCAGTCTGTCTTTCTCTCTCTATGACTGTCTGTTCGTCTGTCCATCTATCCATCCATCCATCCATCTATCTATCTATCTATCTATCTATCTATCTATCTATCTATCTATCTATCTATCTATCTATCTATCTATCTATCTATCTATCTATCTATTTATCTATCTATCTATCTATCTATCTATCTATCTATCTATCTATCCATCTATCTAACCGATCTACCTGACTGCGTACTTGCCTGTCCGCCCCCCTGCCTGCGTTCCTGTCTGTCTGTTTCACTATCTGGTCTATGTTACTGCTTGCGTGCATGTCTGCCTCCCTGCTTGTCTGTCTTTCTGTCTCTGTGTCTCTCTGTCTGATTATTCATCTACCAATCTATCCATCTATCTATTTACCTATCTATGTATCTATCTATCTATCTCTCTATCTCTCTCTATCTATCTATTTATCTATCTATCTCTCCATCTCTCTCTCTCTCTATCTATCTATCTATCTATCTATCTATCTATCTATCTATCTATCTATCTATCTATCTATCTATCATCTATCTATCCATCTATCTAAGCTATCTGCCTGACTGTGTACTTGCCTGTCCGCCTCCCTGCCTGCGTTCCTGTCTCTCTGTTTCTCTATCTAGTCTATGTTACTGCCTGCGTGCATGTCTGCCTCCCTACCTGTCTGTCTTTCTGTCTCTGTGTCTGTCTCTGTATTTGTTCATCTATCCATCTATCCATCTATTAATCTGTCTATCAATCTATCTATGTATCTATATATCTATCTATGTATCTATCTATCTATTTATCTATCTATGTATTAATGTATGTATGTATCTATGTATCGATCTATGTATTTATGTATCTATCTACCTATCTATCTATCTATATATCTATCTATGTATCCATCGATCTAACCTATCTCCCTGCTTGCGTGCTTGCCTGCCCGCCCACCTGCCTGCGTTCCTCTCTGTCTGTTTCTGTATCTAGTCTATCTTACTGCCTGTGTGCATGTCTGCCTCCCTGCCTGTCTGTCTTTCTGTCTCTGTGTCTGTCTGTCTGTATATTCATCTACCCATCTATCCCTCTATCTATCTATTTATCTATCTATCTATCTATCTATCTATCTATCTATCTATCTATCTATCTATCTATCTATCTATCTACCTACCTACCTACGTACCTACCTGCCTACCCACCTCTCTATCTATCTATCTATCTATCTATCTATCTATCTATCTATCTATCTATCTATCTATCTATCTATCTATTTATCTATCTACCTACCTACCTACCTCTCTATCTATCTATCTATCTATCTATCTATCTATCTATCTATCTATCTATCTATCTATCTATCTATCTATCTATCTATCTATCTATGTATCTATCTATCTATCTATCTCTCTATCTATCTATCTATCTATCTATCTATCTATCTATCTATCTACCTATCTCTCTATCTGTCTATCTATCTTTCTATCCATTTATTCATCTATCTAACCTATCTGCCTCACTGTGTACTTGCCTGCCCACACCCTGCCTGCGTTCCTGTCTGTCTGTCTCTCAATCTAGTCTATCTTACTGCCTGCGTACATGTCTGCCTCCCTGCCTGTCTGTCTTTCTGTCTCTATGTCTGTCTGTCTGTATATTCATCTACCCATCTATCCCTCTATCTATCTATTTATCTATCTATCTATCTATCTATCTATCTATCTATCTATCTATCTATCTATCTCTCTATCTATCTATCTATTTATCTATCTATCTATCTATCTATCTATCTATCTATCTATCTATCTATCTATCTATCTATCTATCTATCTATCTATTTATCTATCTACCTACCTACCTACCTACCTCTCTATCTATCTATCTATCTATCTATCTATCTATCTATCTATCTATCTATCTATCTATCTATCTATCTATGTATCTATCTATCTATCTATCTCTCTATCTATCTATCTATCTATCTATCTATCTATCTATCTATCTATCTATCTACCTATCTCTCTATCTGTCTATCTATCTTTCTATCCATTTATTCATCTATCTAACCTATCTGCCTCACTGTGTACTTGCCTGCCCGCACCCTGCCTGCGTTCCTGTCTGTCTGTCTCTCAATCTAGTCTATCTTACTGCCTGTGTACATGTCTGCCTCCCTGCCTGTCTGTCTTTCTGTCTCTATGTCTGTCTGTCTGTATATTCATCTACCCATCTATCCCTCTATCTATCTATTTATCTATCTATCTATCTATCTATCTATCTATCTATCTATCTATCTATCTATCTATCTCTCTATCTATCTATCTATTTATCTATCTATCTATCTATCTATCTATCTATCTATCTATCTATCTATCTATCTATCTATCTATTTATCTATCTACCTACCTACCTACCTACCTCTCTATCTATCTATCTATCTATCTATCTATCTATCTATCTATCTATCTATCTATCTATCTATCTATCTATCTATCTATCTATGTATCTATCTATCTATCTATCTCTCTATCTATCTATCTATCTATCTATCTATCTATCTATCTATCTATCTATCTATCTATCTACCTATCTCTGCTATCTGTCTATCTATCTTTCTATCCATTTATTCATCTATCTAACCTATCTGCCTCACTGTGTACTTGCCTGCCCGCACCCTGCCTGCGTTCCTGTCTGTCTGTCTCTCAATCTAGTCTATCTTACTGCCTGCGTACATGTCTGCCTCCCTGCCTGTCTGTCTTTCTGTCTCTATGTCTGTCTGTCTGTATATTCATCTACCATCTATCCCTCTATCTATCTATTTATCTATCTATCTATCTATCTATCTCTCTATCTATCTATCTATTTATCTATCTATCTATCCATTTATCCATCTATCTAACCTATCTGCCTCACTGCGTACTTGACTGCCCGCACCCTGCCTGCGTTCCTGTCTCTCTGTTTCTCAATCTAGTCTATGTTACTGCCTGCGTGCATGTCTGCCTCCCTGCCTGTCTGTCTTTCTGTCTCTGTGTCTGTCTGTTCTTCTGTACATCTATCCATTCATCCGTCTATTTATCTATCTATGTATCTCCCTACCTACCTACCTATCTATGTATCTATCATGTATTTATTTATCCATCTGTCTTTTCATCTATCCATCTATTCATCTATCCATGTATCCATTTATGCATCTATACACCTATTCATCTATCCACCTATCCGTCTATCCATTTATCCATCCACCTATCTATCTATCTGTCTATAGAATCTATATACCTGCTTCCCTGCCCGCCGACCTGCATCCCTCTATGTCTGTCTGTTTCTCTATCTAGTCTATGTTACTGCCTGCGTGCATGTCTGCCTGCTTGCCTGTCTGTCTTTCTCTCTCTATTACTGTCTGTTCGTCTGGCCATCTATCCATCCATCCATCTATCTATCTATCTATCTATCTATCTATCTATCTATCTATCTATCTATCTATCTATCTATCTATCCATCCATGTATCCATCTATCTACCCTATCTGCCTGCCTGCGTGCTTGTCTGCCTCCCTGCCTGTCTGTCTTCTGTCTCTGTGTCTGTCTGTTCTTCTGTACATCTATCCATTCATCCATCTATTTATCTGTCTATGTATCTACCTACCTACCTACCTATCTATGTATCTATCATTTATCTATTTCTCTATCTATCTTTTCATCTATCCATCTATCCATGTATCCATTTATGCATCTATACACGTATTCATCTATCCACCTATCCGTCAATTCATTTATTCATCCACCTATCTATCTATCTCTCTATAGAATCTATATACCTGCTTCCCTGCCCGCCGACCTGCCTCCTCTATGTCTGTCTGTTTCTCTATCTAGTCTATGTTACTGCCTGCGTGCATGTCTGCCTGCTTGCCAGTGTGTCTTTCTCTCTCTATGACTGTCTGTTCGTCTGCCCATCTATCCATCCATCCATCTATCTATCTATCTATCTATCTATCTATCTATCTATCTATCTATCTATCTATCTATCTATCTATCCTTCCATGTATCCATCTATTTACCCTATCTGTCTGCCTGCGTCCTTGCCTGCCTGCCCCCCTGCCTGCGTTCCTTTCTGTCTGTTTCTGTATCTAGTCTATCTTACTGCCTGCGTGCATGTCTGCCTCCCTGCCTGTCTTTCTTTCTGTCTCTGTGTCTCTCTGTTTATTCATCTATCTATCTGTCCGTCTATTTGTCTATCTATCTATTTATCTATCTGTCTATCTATCTATCTATCTATCTATCTATCTATCTATCTATCTATCTATCTATCTATCTATCTATCTATCCATCCATGTATCTAACCTATCTCCCTGCTTGCGTGCTTGCCTGCCCGCCCCCCTGCCTGCGTTCCTCTCTGTCTGTTTCTGTATCTAGTCTATCTTACTGCCTGCGTGCATGTCTGCCTCCCTCCCTGTCTGTCTTTCTGTCTCTGTGTCTCTCTGTTTATTCATCTACTTACCTATCCGTCTATTTGTCTATCTGTCTATCTATCTGTCTATCTATCTCTCTATCTATCTATCTATCTATCTATCTATCTATCTATCTATCTATCTATCTATCTATCTATCTATCTATGTCTCTATGTATCTATCTATCTATCTATCAATTTATCTATCTATCTGTCTCTCTGTCTATCTATCTATCTATCTATCTATCTATCTATCTATCTATCTATCTATCTATCTATCTATCTATCTATCCATCTATCTAACCTATCTACCTGACTGCGTACTTGCCTGTCCGCCCCCCTGCCTGCGTTCCTGTCTCTCTGTTTCACTATCTGGTCTATGTTACTGCTTGCGTGCATGTCTGCCTCCCTGCTTGTCTGTCTTTCTGTCTCTGTGTCTGTCTGTCTGTTTATTCATCTACCAATCTATCCATCTATCTATTTATCTATCTATGTATCTATCTATCTATCTCTCTCTCTCTATCTATCTATTTATCTAGCTATCTCTCCATCTCTCTCTCTCTCTATCTATCTATCTATCTATCTATCCATCTGTCTAACATATCTGCCTGACTGTGTACTTGCCTGTCCGCCTCCCTGCCTGCGTTCCTGTCTCTCTGTTTCTCTATCTAGTCTATGTTACTGCCTGCGTGCATGTCTGCCTCCCTACCCGTCTGTCTTTCTGTCTCTGTGTCTGTCTCTCTATTTGTTCATCTATCCATCTATCCATCTATTAATCTGTCTATCCATCTATCTATGTATCTATATATCTATCTATGTATCTATCTATCTATTTATCTATCCATGTATCAATGTATGTATGTATCTATGTATCTATATATGTATTTATGTATCTATCTACCTATCTATCTATCTATATATCTATCTATGTATCCATCGATCTAACCTATCTCCCTGCTTGCGTGCTTGCCTGCCCGCCCACCTGCCTGCGTTCCTCTCTGTCTGTTTCTGTATCTAGTCTATCTTACTGCCTGCGTGCATGTCTGCCTCCCTGCCTGTCTGTCTTTCTGTCTCTGTGTCTGTCTGTCTGTATATTCATCTACCCATCTATCCCTCTATCTATCTATTTATCTATTTATCTATCTATCTATCTATCTATCTATCTATCTATCTATCTATCTATCTATCTATCTATCTATCTACCTACCTACCTACCTACGTACCTACCTGCCTACCCACCTCTCTATCTATATATCTATCTATCTATCTATCTATCTATCTATCTATCTATCTATCTATCTATCTATCTATCTATCTACCTACCTACCTACCTACCTACCTCTCTATCTATCTATCTATCTATCTATCGATCTATCTATCTATCTATCTATCTATCTATCTATCTATCTACCTACCTATCTCCCTATCTGTCTATCTATCTTTCTATCCATTTATTCATCTATCTAACCTATCTGCCTCACTGTGTACTTGCCTGCCCGCACCCTACCTGCGTTCCTGTCTGTCTGTCTCTCAATCTAGTCTATCTTACTGCCTGCTTACATGTCTGCCTCCCTGCCTGTCTGTCTTTCTGTCTCTGTGTCTGTCTGTCTGTATATTCATTTACCCATCTATCCCTCTATCTATCTATTTATCTATTTATCTATCTATCTATCTATCTATCTATCTATCTATCTATCTCTCTATCTCTCTATCTATCTATCTATTTATCTATCTATCTATCCATTTATCCATCTATCTAACCTATCTGCCTCACTGCGTACTTGACTGCCCGCACCCTGCCTGCGTTCCTGTCTCTCTGTTTCTCAATCTAGTCTATGTTACTGCCTGCGTGCATGTCTGCCTCCCTGCCTGTCTGTCTTTCTGTCTCTGTGTCTGTCTGTTCTTCTGTACATCTATCCATTCAACCGTCTATTTATCTATCTATGTATCTCCCTACCTACCTACCTATCTATGTATCTATCATGTATTTATTTATCCATCTGTCTTTTCATCTATCCATCTATTCATCTATCCATGTATCCATTTATGCATCTATACACCTATTCATCTATCCACCTATCCGTCTATCCATTTATCCATTTACTTATCTATCTATCTGTCTATAGAATCTATATACCTGCTTCCCTGCCCGCCGACCTGCATCCCTCTATGTCTGTCTGTTTCTCTATCTAGTCTATGTTACTACCTGCGTGCATGTCAGCCTGCTT
>NW_027325132.1:52500-55000 GCF_028372415.1 Notamacropus eugenii
TCTATCTATCCATCTATCTAACCTATCTACCTGACTGCGTACTTTCCTGTCCGGCTCCCTGCCTACGTTCCTGTCTCTCTGTTTCTCTATCTAGTCTATGTTACTGCCTGCGTGCATGTCTGCCTCCCTGCCTGTCTGTCTTTCTGTCTCTGTGTCTGTCTGTTTATTCATCTACCCATCTATTGATCTATCTATCTATCTATCTATCTATCTATTTATCTATCTATCTATCTATCTATCTATCTATCTATCTATCTATCTATCTATCTATCTATCTATCTATCTATCTATTTATCTATCTATCTATCTATTTATCTGTCTATCTATCTATCTATCTATCTACCTACCTACCTACCTACCTACCTGTCTATCTGTCTATCTATCTATCTTTCTATCTATCTATCTATCTATCTATCTATCTATCTATCTATCTATCTATCTATCTATCTATCTATGTATCTATCTATCTATCCATCTATCTAACCTATATGCCTGACCGTGTACTTGCTTGCCCGCACCCCTGCCTGCGTTCCTGTCTGTCTGTTTCTCTATCCACTCTATGTTACTACCTGCGTGCATGTCTGCCTCTCTACCTGTCTGTCTTTCTGTCTCTGTGTCTGTCTGTTCGTCTGTCTATCTATCCATCCATCCATCTATTAATCTATTTATCTAACTACCTACCGACCTATCTACCTATCTATCTATCTATCTATCTATCTATCTATCTATCTATCTATCTATCTATCTATCTATCTATCTATCTATCCATCTATCTAACCTATCTACCTGACTGCGTACTTGCCTGTCCGCCCCCCTGCCTGCGTTCCTGTTTGTCTGTTTCACTATCTGGTCTATGTTACTGCTTACGTGCATGTCTGCCTCCCTGCTTGTCTGTCTTTCTGTCTCTGTGTCTGTCTGTCTGTTTATTAATCTACCAATCTATCCATCTATCTATTTATCTATCTATCTATGTATCTATCTTTCTATCTCTCTATCTCTCTCTATCTATCTATTTATCTATCTATCTCTCTATCTCTCTCTCTCTATCTATCTATCTATCTATCTATCTATCTATCTATCTATCTATCTATCTATCTATCTATCTATCCATCTATCTAACCTATCTGCCTGACTGTGTACTTGCCTGTTCGCCTCCCTGCCTGCGTTCCTGTCTCTCTGTTTCTCTATCTAGTCTATGTTACTGCCTGCGTGCATGTCTGCCTCCCTACCTGTCTGTCTTTCTGTCTCTGTGTCTATCTCTCTATTTGTTCGTCTATCCATCTATCCATCTATTAATCTGTCTATCCATCTATCTATCTATCTATCTATCTATCTATCTATCTATCTATCTATCTATCTATCTATCTATCTATCTATCTATCTATCTATCTATCTATCTACCTATCTATCTATCTTTCTATCTATCTATCTATCTATCTATTTATATATCTATCTATCTATGTATCAATTTATGTATGTATCTATGTATCTAACTATGTATTTATGTATCTATCTACCTATCTATCTATCTATCTATCTATCTATCTATCTCTCTATCTATGTATCCATCAATCTAACCTATCTCCCTGCTTGCGTGCTTGCTTGCCCGCCCACCTGCCTGCGTTCCTCTCTGTCTGTTTCTGTATCTAGTCTATCTTACTGCCTGCGTGCATGTCTGCCTCCCTGCCTGTCTGTCTTTCTGTCTCTGTGTCTGTCTGTCTGTATATTCATCTACCCATCTATCCCTCTATCTATCTATTTATCTATCTATCTATCTATTTATCTATCTATCTATCTATCTATCTATCTATCTATCTATCTATCTATCTATCTATCTATCTATCTGTCTATCTATCTACCTACGTACCTACCTACCTACCCACCTCTCTATCTATCTATCTATCTATCTATCTATCTATCTATCTATCTATCTATCTATCTATCTACCTACCTACCTACCTACCAAACTACCTCTCTATCTATCTATTTATCTATCTATCTATCTATCTATCTATCTATCTATCTACCTATCTATCTATCTATCTATCTATCTATCTATCTATCTATCTATCTATCTATCTATCTATCTATCTACCTATCTCTCTATCTGTCTATCTATCTTTCTATCCATTTATTCATCTATCTAACCTATCTGCTTCACTGCGTACTTGCCTGTCCGCACCCTGCCAGCGTTCCTGTCTGTCTGTTTCTCAATCGAGTCTATCTTACTGCCTACGTACATGTCTGCCTCCCTGCCTGTCTGTCTTTCTGTCTCTGTGTCTGTCTGTCTGTATATTCATCTACCCATCTATCCCTCTATCTATCTATTTATCTATTTATCTATCTATCTATCTATCTACCTATCTATCTATCTATCTATCTATCTATCTATCTATCTATCTATCTATCTATCTATCTATCTATCTACCTATTTATCTACCTACGTACCTACGTACCTTCCTACCTACCCAGCTCTCTATCTATCTATCTATCTATCTAT
>NW_027325132.1:80000-85000 GCF_028372415.1 Notamacropus eugenii
CGTTCCTGTCTGTCTGTTTCTGTATCTAGTCTATCTTACTGCCTGCCTGCATGTCTGCCTCCCTGCCTGTCTGTCTTTCTGTCTCTGTGTCTGTCTGTCTGTATATTCATCTACCCATCTATCCCTCTATCTATCTATTTATCTATCTATCTATCTATCTATCTATCTATCTATCTATCTATCTATCTATCTATCTATCTACCTACCTACCTACCTACCTACCTACCTCTCTATCTATCTATCTATCTATCTATCTATCTATCTATCTATCTATCTATCTATCTATCTATCTATCTATCTATCTACCTACCTCTCTCTCTGTCTATCTATCTTTCTATCCATTTATTCATCTATCTAACCTATCTGCCTCACTGTGTACTTGCCTGCCCGCACCCTGCCTGCGTTCCTGTCTGTCTGTCTCTCAATCTAGTCTATCTTACTGCCTGCGTACATGTCTGCCTTCCTGCCTGTCTGTCTTTCTGTCTCTGTGTCTCTCTGTCTATATATTCATCTACCCATCTATCCCTCTATCTATCTCTTTATCTATTTATCTATCTATCTATCTATCTATCTATCTATCTATCTATCTATCTATCTATCTATCTATCTATTTATCTATCTATCTATCCATTTATCCATCTATCTAACCTATCTGCCTCACTGCGTACTTGTCTGCCCGCACCCTGCCTGCGTTCCTGTCTCTCTGTTTCTCAATCTAGTCTATGTTACTGCCTGCGTGCATGTCTGCCTCCCTGACTGTCTGTCTTTCTGTCTCTGTGTCTGTCTGTTCTTCTGTACATCTATCCATTCATCCCTCTATTTATCTATCTATGTATCTCCCTACCTACCTACCTATCTATGTATCTATCATGTATCTATTTATCCATCTGTCTTTTCATCTATCCATCTATTCATCTATCCATGTATCCATATATGCATCTATACACCTATTCATCTATCCACCTATCCGTCTATCCATTTATTCATCCACCTCTCTATCTATCTGTCTATAGAATCTATATACCTGCTTCCCTGCCCGCCGACCTGCATCCCTCTATGTCTGTCTGTTTCTCTATCTAGTCTATGTTACTGCCTGCGTGCATGTCTGCCTGCTTGCCTGTCTGTCTTTCTCTCTCTATTACTGTCTGTTCGTCTGGCCATCTATTCATCCATCCATCTATCTATCTATCTATCTATCTATCTATCTATCTATCTATCTATCTATCTATCTATCTATCTATCTATCTATCCATCCATGTATCCACCTATCTACCCTATCTGCTTACCTTCGTGCTTGCCTGCCCGCCCCCCTGCCTGCGTTCCTGTCTGTCTGTTTCTGTATCTAGTCTATCTTACAGCCCGCGTGCATGTCTGCCTCCCTGCCTGTCTGTCTTTCTGTCTCTGTGTCTGTCTGTTTATTCATCTATCTATCTATCCGTCTATTTGTCTATCTATCTATTTATCTATCTGTCTATCTATCTATCTATCTATCTATCTATCTATCTATCTATCTATCTATCTATCTATCTATCTATCTATCTATCCATCCATGTATCTAACCTATCTCCGTGCTTGCGTGCTTGCCTGCCCGCCCCCCTGCCTGCGTTCCTGTCTGTCTGTTTCTCTATCTAATCTATCTTACTGCCTGCGTTCATCTCTGCCTCTCTGCCTCTCTGTCTTTCTCTCTGTGTCTGTCTGTTCGTCTGTCCATCTATCCATCCATCCATCTATTTATCTATCTATCTATCTAACTGTCTATCTATCTATCTATCTATCTATCTATCTATCTATCTATCTATCTATCTATCTATCTATCTATCTATCTATCTATCCATGTATCCATCTATCTACCCTATCTGCCTGCCTGCGTGCTTCCCTGACCGCCGCACTGCCTGCGTTCCTGTCTGTCTGTTTCTGTATCTAGTCTATCTTAGTGCCTGTGTGCATGTCTGCCTCCCTGCTGTGTGTCTTTCTGTCTCTGTGTCTGTCTGTCTGTTTATTCATCTACCCATCTATGGATCTATTAATCTGTTTATCTATACATCTATCTATGTATCAATGTATCTATGTATCTATGTATCTATCTATGTATCTATGTATCTATCTATGTATCTATGTATCTCTGTATCTATCTATCTCTCTATCCATCTATCTATCTATCTATCTGTCTATCTCTCTCTCTCTCTATCTATCTATCTATCTATCTATGTATCTATCTATCTATCTATCTATCTAACTACCTACCTACCTATCTATCTATCTATCTATCTATCTATCTATCTATCTATCTATCTATCTATCCATCTAATTATCTAAGCTGTCTGCCTGCCTGCGTATTTGCCTGACCGACCCCCTCCCTGCATTCCTGTCTGTCTGTTTCTGTATCTAGTCTATCTTACTGCCTGCGTGCATGTCTACCTCCCTGCCTGTCTGTCTTTCTGTTTCTGTGTCTGTCTCTCTATTTCTTCATCTATCCATCTATCCATCTATTAATCTGTCTATCTATCTTTCTATCTATCTATCTATCTATCTATCTATCTATCTATCTATTTATCTATCTATCTATGTATTAATGTATGTATGTATCTATGTATCTATCTATGTATTTATGTATCTATCTATCTGTCTATCTATCTATCTATCTATCTATCTATCTATCTATCTATCTATCTATCTATCTATCTATCTATCTATCTATCTCTGTATCCATCGATCTAACCTCTCTCCCGGCTTGCGTGCTTGCCTGCCGGCCCACCTGCCTGCGTTCCTGTCTGTCTGTTTCTGTATCTAGTCTATCTTACTGCCTGCCTGCATGTCTGCCTCCCTGCCTGTCTGTCTTTCTGTCTCTGTGTCTGTCTGTTTATTCATCTATCTATCTATCCGTCTATTGGTCTATCTATCTATCTATCTATCTATCTATCTATCTATCTATCTATCTATCTATCTATCTATCTATCTATCTATCCATCTAATGATCTAAGCTGTCTGCCTGCCTGCGTATTTGCCTGACCGACCCCCTGCCTGCATTCCTGTCTGTCTGTTTCTGTATCTAGTCTATCTTACTGCCTGCGTGCATGTCTACCTCCCTGCCTGTCTGTCTTTCTGTTTCTGTGTCTGTCTCTCTATTTGTTCATCTATCCATCTATCCATCTATTAATCTGTCTATCTATCTATCTATCGATCTATCTATCGATCTATCTATCTATCTATCTATCTATTTATCTATCTATCTATATATCAATGTATGTATGTATCTATGTATCTATCTATGTACTTATGTATCTATCTATCTGTCTATCTATCTATCTATCTATCTATCTATCTATCTATCTATCTATCTATCTATCTATCTATCTATCTATCTCTGTATCCATCGATCTAACCTATCTCCCTGCTTGCGTGCTTGCCTGCCCGCCCACCTGCCTGCGTTCCTGTCTGTCTGTTTCTGTATCTAGTCTATTTTACTGCCTGCCTGCATGTCTGCCTCCCTGCCTGTCTGTCTTTCTGTCTCTGTGTCTGTCTGTCTGTATATTCATCTACCCATCTATCCCTCTATCTATCTATTTATCTATCTATCTATCTATCTATCTATCTATCTATCTATCTATCTATCTATCTATCTATCTATCTATCTATGTATCTATCTACCTATCTATCTATCTTTCTATCTGTCTATCTATCTATTTATTTATCTATCTATCTATATATCAATTTATGTATGTATCTATGTATCTAACTATGTATTTATGTATCTATCTACCTATCTATCTATGTATCTATCTATCTATCTATCTATCTATCTATCTATCTATCTATCTATCTCTCTATCTATGTATCCATCGATCTAACCTATCTCCCTGCTTGCGTGCTTGCCTGCCCGCCCACCTGCCTGCGTTCCTGTCTGTCTGTTTCTGTATCTAGTCTATTTTACTGCCTGCCTGCATGTCTGCCTCCCTGCCTGTCTGTCTTTCTGTCTCTGTGTCTGTCTGTCTGTATATTCATCTACCCATCTATCCCTCTATCTATCTATTTGTCTATCTATCTATCTATCTATCTATCTATCTATCTATCTATCTATCTATCTATCTATCTACCTACCTACCTACCTACCTCTCTATCTATCTATCTATCTATCTATCTATCTATCTATCTATCTATCTATCTATCTATCTATCTATCTCTCTATCTGTCTATCTATCTCTCTATCCATTTATCCATCTATCTAACCTATCTGCCTCACTGCGTACTTGCCTGCCCGCACCCTGCCTGCGTTCCTGTCTGTCTGTTTCTCAGTCTAGTGTATGTTACTGCCTGGGTGCATGTCTGCCTCCCTGCCTGTCTGTCTTTCTGTCTCTGTGTCTGTCTGTTCTTCTGTACATCTATCCATTCATCCATCTATTTATCTGTCTATGTATCTACCTACCTACCTACCTATCTATGTATCTATCATTTATCTATTTCTCTATCTATCTTTTCATCTATCCATCTATCCATATATCCATGTATCCATTTATGCATCTATACACCTATTCATCTATCCACCTATCCGTCAATCCATTTACTCATCCACCTATCTATCTATCTCTCTATAGAATCTATATACCTGCTTCCCTGCCCGTCGACCTGCCTCCCTCTATGTCTGTCTGTTTCTCTATCTAGTCTATGTTACTGCCTGCGTGCATGTCTGCCTGCTTGCCAGTCTGTCTTTCTCTCTCTATGACTGTCTGTTCTTCTTTCCATCTATCCATCCATCCATCCATCTATCTATCTATCTATCTATCTATCTATCTATCTATCTATCTATCTATCTATCTATCTATCTATCTATCTATACTTCCATGTATCCATCTATTTACCCTATCTGTCTGCCTGCGTGCTTCCCTGCCTGCCCCCCTGCCTGCGTTCCTTTCTGTCTGTTTCTGTATCTAGTCTATCTTACTGCCTGCGTGCATGTCTGCCTCCCTGCCTGTCTGTCTTTCTGTCTCTGTGTCTCTCTGTTT
>NW_027325132.1:107500-117500 GCF_028372415.1 Notamacropus eugenii
ACTTACCTACCTACCTCTCTACCTATCTATCTATCTATCTATCTATCTATCTATCTATCTATCTATCTATCTATCTATCTATCTATCTATCTATCTATCTATCTATTTACCTATCTCTCTATCTGTCTATCTATCTATCTATCCATTTATCCATCTATCTAACCTATCTGCCTCACTGCGTACTTGCCTGCCCGCATCCTGCCTGCGTTCCTGTCTGTCTGTTTCTCAATCTAGTCTATTTTACTGCCTGCGTGCATGTATGCCTTCCTGCCTGTCTGTCTTTCTGTCTCTGTGTCTGTCTGTTCTTCCGTACATCTATCCATTCATCCATCTATTTATCTATCTATGTATCTAGTTACATACCTACCTATCTATGTATCTATCATCTCTCTATTTATTTGTCTATCTTTTCATCTATCCACCTATCCATGTATCCATTTATGCATCCACCTATCTATCTATCTGTCTATAGAATCTATATACCTGCTTCCCTGCCCGCCGACCTGCCTCCCTCTATGTCTGTCTGTTTCTCTATCTAGTCTATGTTACTGCCTGCGTGCATGTCTGCCTTCTTGCCTGTCTGTCTTTCTCTCTCTATTACTGTCTGTTCCTCTGGCCATCTATCCATCCATCCATCCATCTATCTATTTATCTATCTATCTATCTATCTATCTATCTATCTATCTATCTATCTATCTATCTATCCACGTATCCATCTATATACCCTATCTGCCTGCCTGCGTGCTTGCCTGCCCGCCCCCCTGCCTGCCTTCCTGTCTGTCTGTTTCTGTATCTAGTCTATCTTACAGCCCGCGTGCATGTCTGCCTCCCTGCCTGTCTGTCTTTCTGTCTCTGTGTCTGTCTGTTTATTCATCTACCTATCTATCCGTCTATTTGTCTATCTATCTATTTATCTATTTGTCTATGTATCTATCTATCTATCTATCCATCCATGTATCTAACCTATCTCCCTGCTTGCGTGCTTGCCTGCCCACCACCCTGCCTGCGTTCCTGTCTGTCTGTTTCTCTATCTAATCTATCTTACTGCCTGCGTTCATCTCTGCCTCTCTGCCTGTCTGTCTATCTCTCTGTGTCTGTCTGTTCGTCTGTCCATCTATCCATCCATCCATCTATTTATCTATCTATCTATCTATCTATCTATCTATCTATCTATCTATCTATCTATCTATCTATCCATCTATCTAACCTATCTACCTGACTGCGTACTTTCCTGTCCGCCTCCCTGCCTACGTTCCTGTCTCTCTGTTTCTCTATCTAGTCTATGTTACTGCCTGCGTGCATGTCTGCCTCCCTGCCTGTCTGTCTTTCTGTCTCTGTGTCTGTCTGTCTGTTTATTCCTCTACCCATCTATCCATCTATCTATCTATCTATCTATCTATCTATCTATCTATCTATCTATCTATCTATCTATCTATCTATCTATCTATCTATCTATTTATCTATCTATCTATTTATCTGTCTATCTATCTATCTACCTACCTACCTACCTACCTGTCTATCTGTCTATCTATCTATCTTTCTATCTATCTATCTATCTATCTATCTATCTATCTATCTATCTATCTATCTATCTATCTATCTATCTATGTATCTATCTATCTATCCATCTATCTAACCTATATGCCTGACCGTGTACTTGCCTGCCCGCACCCCTGCCTGCGTTCCTGTCTGTCTGTTTCTCTATCCACTCTATGTTACTACCTGCGTGCATGTCTGCCTCTCTGCCTGTCTGTCTTTCTGTCTCTGTGTCTGTCTGTTCGTCTATCTATCTATCCATCCATCCATCTATTAATCTATTTATCTACCTACCTACCTACCTATCTACCTATCTATCTATCTATCTATCTATCTATCTATCTATCTATCTATCTATCTATCTATCTATCTAACTATCTATTTGTTTGTCTGTCTGTCTAACTATGAAATCTATTTGCTGCTTGCCTGCCCGACCATCTGCTTTCCACCCTGTCTGTCTGTTTCTCTATCTAATCTATCTTACTAGCTGCATGCATATCTGCCTCCCTGCCTGTTTTTCTTTCTGTCTCTGTGTCTGTCTCTCTGGTTGTTCATCTATTCATCTATACATCTATTTATCTATCTATCTATCTATCTATCTATGTATCTATCTATCTATCTATTTATCTATCTATCTATCTATTTATCTATCTATCTTTCTATCTATCTATCTATCTATTTATCTATCTGTCTATCTATCTATGTATCCATCGATCTAACCTATCTCCCTGCCTGCGTGCTTGCCTGACCGCCCCCCTGCCTGCCTTCCTGTCTCTCTGTTTCTCTATCTGGTCTTTCTTACTGCCTGCCTGCATGTCTCCCTTCCTACCTGTCTTTCTTTCTGTCTCTGTGTCGGTCTGCCTGTTTATTCATCTACTCATCTATCCCTCTATATAGTTACCTATCTATCTACGTATCTATCTATCTATCTATCTATCTATCTATCTATCTATCTATCTATCTATCTATCTATCTATCTATCCATGTATCCATCTATCTACCCTATCTGCCTGCCTGCGTGCTTGCCTGACCGCCCCCCTGCCTGCGTTCCTGTCTGTCTGTTTCTGTATCTAGTCTATCTTACTGCCTGTGTGCATGTCTGCCTCCCTGCCTGTCTGTCTTTCTATCTCTGTGTCTGTCTGTCTGTTTATTCATCTACCCATCTATTCATCTATTCATTTATTAATATGTTTATCTATATATCTATCTATGTATCAATGTATCTATGTATCTATGTATCTATCTATGTATCTATGTATCTATGTATCTATCTATCTATCTATCTATCTATCTATCTATCTATCTATCTATCTATCTATCTATCTATCTATCCATCTAATTATCTAAGCTGCCTGCCTGCCTGCGTACTTGCCTGACCGACCCCCTGCCTGCGTTCCTGTCTGTCTGTTTCGGTATCTACTCTATCTTACTGCCTGCGTGCATGTCTACCTCCCTGCCTGTCTGTCTTTCTGTTTTTGTGTCTGTCTCTCTATTTGTTCATCTATCCATCTATCCATCTATTAATCTCTCTCTATCTATCTATCTATCTATTTATCTATCTATCTATGTATCAATGTATGTATGTATCTATGTATCTGTCTATGTATTTATGTATCTATCTATATATTTATGTATCTATCTATCTATCTATCTATCTATCTATCTATCTATCTATCTATCTATCTATCTATCTATCTATCTATCTACCTACCTACCTACCTATTTATCTATGTATCTATGTATCTATCTATCTATCTCTCAATCTATCTATCTATCTATCTATCTATCTATCTATCTATCTATCTATCTATCTGTCTATTCATCTATCCATCTAATTATCTAAGCTGTCTGCTTGCCTGCGTACTTGCCTGACCGACCCCCTGCCTGCGTTCCTGTCTGTCTGTTTCTGTATCTAGTCTATCTTACTGCCTGCCTGCATGTCTGCCTCCCTGCCTGTCTGTCTTTCTGTCTCTGTGTCTGTCTCTCTATTTGTTCATCTATCCATCTATCCATCTATTAATCTGTCTATCTATCTACCTATCTATCTATCTATCTATCTATCTATCTATCTATCTATCTATCTATCTATCTATCTATTTATCTATCTATGTATCAATGTATTTATGTATCTATGTATTTATCTATGTATTTATGTATCTATCTATCTATCTATCTGTCTATCGATCTATCTATCTATCTATGTATCCATCCATCTAACCTATCTCCCTGCTTGCGTGCTTGCCTGCCCGCCCACCTGCCTGCGTTCCTGTCTGTCTGTTTCTGTATCTAGTCTATCTTACTGCCTGCGTGCATGTCTGCCTCCCTGCCTGTCTGACTTTCTGTCTCTGTGTCTGTCTGTCTGTATATTCATCTACCCATCTATCCCTCTATCTATCTATTTATCTATCTAACTATCTATCTATCTATCTATCTATCAGTCTGTCTGTCTGTCTGTCTGTCTGTCTATCTATCTATCTCCCTACCTACCTACCTCTCTACCTCTCTATCTATCTATCTATCTATCTATCTATCTATCTATCTATCTATCTATCTATCTATCTATCTATCTATCTATTGACCTATCTCTCTATCTGTCTATCTATCTATCCATTTATCCATCTATCTAACCTATCTGCCTCACTGCGTACTTGCCTGCCCGCACCCTGCCTGCGTTCCTGTCTGTCTGTTTCTCAATCTAGTCTATTTTACTGCCTGCGTGCATGTATGCCTTCCTGCCTGTCTGTCTTTCTGTCTCTGTGTCTGTCTGTTCTTCCGTACATCTATCCATTCATCCATCTATTTATCTATCTATGTATCTAGTTACATACCTACCTATCTATGTATCTATCATCTCTCTATTTATTTGTCTATCTTTTCATCTATCCACCTATCCATGTATCCATTTATGCATCTATACACCTATTCCTCTATCCACCTATCCGTCTATCCATTTATCCATCCACCTATCTATCTATCTGTCTATAGAATCTATATACCTGCTTCCCTGCCCGCCGACCTGCCTCCCTCTATGTCTGTCTGTTTCTCTATCTAGTCTATGTTACTGCCTGCGTGCATGTCTGCCTTCTTGCCTGTCTGTCTTTCTCTCTCTATTACTGTCTGTTCCTCTGGCCATCTACCCATCCATCCATCTATCTATCTATCTATCTATCTATCTATCTATCTATCTATCTATCTATCTATCTATCTATCTATCCATCCATGTATCCATCTATCTACCCTATCTGCCTGCCTGCGTGCTTGCCTGCCCGCCCCCCTGCCAGCGTTCCTGTCTGTCTGTTCCTGTATCTAATCTATCTTACAGCCCGCGTGCATGTCTGCCTCCCTGCCTGTCTGTCTTTCTGTCTCTGTGTCTGTCTGTTTATTCATCTACCTATCTATCCGTCTATCTGTCTATCTATCTATCTATCTATCTATCTATCTATCTATCTATCTATCTATCTATCTATCTGTCTGTCTGTCTGTCTGTCTGTCTGTCTGTCTGTCTGTCTGTCTGTCTGTCTGTCTGTCCCTCTGTCTGTCTATCTATCTATCTATCTATCTATCTATCTATCTATCTATCTATCTATCTATCTATCTATCTATCTATCTATCTATCTATCTATCTATGTATCTATCTATCTATCCATCTATCCATCTATCTAACCTATATGCTTGACCGTGTACTTGCCTGCCCGCACCCCTGCCTGCGTTCCTGTCTGTCTGTTTCTCTATCCACTCTATGTTACTACCTGCGTGCATGTCTGACTCTCTGCCTGTCTGTCTTTCTGTCTCTGTGTCTGTCTGTTCGTCTATCTATCTATCCATCCATCCATCTATTTATGTGTTTATCTATCTACCTTCCTACCTATCTACCTATCTATCTATCTATCTATCTATCTATCTATCTATCTATCTATCTATCTATCTATCTATCTATCTATCTATCTATCTATCTATCTTTCTATCTATCTATCTATCTATCTATCTATCTATCTCTCTGTCTGTCTAACTATGAAATCTATCTGCCTGCTTGCCTGCCCGACCATCTGCTTTTCTCCGTTTGTCTGTTTCTCTATCTAATCTATCTTACTAGCTGCATGCATGTCTGCCTCACTGCCTGTTTTTCTTTCTGTCTCAGTGTCTCTCTCTCTGGTTGTTCATCTATCCATCTATACATCTATTTATCTATTTATCTATCTATCTATCTCTCTATCTATCTATGTATCCATCGATCTAACCTATCTCCCTGCCTGCGTTCTTGCCTGCCCGCCCCCCTGCCTGCGTTCCTGTCTGTCTGTTTCTGTATCTAGTCTATCTTACTGCCTGTGTGCATGTCTGCCTCCCTGCCTGTCTGTCTTTCTGTCTCTGTGTCTGTCTGTCTGTTTATTGATCTACCCATCTATTCATCTATTCATTTATTAATATGTTTATCTATATATCTATCTATGTATCAATGTATCTATGTATCAATGTATCTATCTATGTATCTATGAATCTATGTATCTATCTATCTATCTATCTATCTATCTATCTATCTATCTATCTATCTATCTATCTATCTATCTATCTATACATCTAATTATCTAAGCTGCCTGCCTGCCTGAGTACTTGCCTGACCGACCCCCTGCCTGCGTTCCTGTCTGTCTGTTTCGGTATCTACTCTATCTTACTGCCTGCGTGCATGTCTACCTCCCTGCCTGTCTATCTTTCTGTTTTTGTGTCTGTCTCTCTATTTGTTCATCTATCCATTTATCCATCTATTAATCTCTCTCTCTATCTATCTATCTATCTATTTATCTATCTATCTATGTATCAATGTATGTATGTATCTATGTATCTGTCTATGTATTTATGTATCTATCTATATATTTATGTATCTATCTATCTATCTATCTATCTATCTATCTATCTATCTATCTATCTATCTATCTATCTATCTATCTACCTACCTACCTATTTATCTATGTATCTATGTATCTATCTATCTATCTCTCAATCTATCTATCTATCTATCTATCTATCTATCTGTCTATTCATCTATCCATCTAATTATCTAAGCTGTCTGCTTGCCTGCGTACTTGCCTGACCGACCCCCTGCCTGCGTTCCTGTCTGTCTGTTTCTGTATCTAGTCTATCTTACTGCCTGCCTGCATGTCTGCCTCCCTGCCTGTCTGTCTTTCTGTCTCTGTGTCTGTCTCTCTATTTGTTCATCTATCCATCTATCCATCTATTAATCTGTCTATCTATCTACCTATCTATCTATCTATCTATCTATCTATCTATCTATCTATCTATCTATCTATCTATCTATTTATCTATCTATGTATCAATGTATTTATGTATCTATGTATTTATCTATGTATTTATGTATCTCTCTATCTATCTGTCTATCGATCTATCTATCTATCTATGTATCCATCCATCTAACCTATCTCCCTGCTTGCGTGCTTGCCTGCCCGCCCACCTGCCTGCGTTCCTGTCTGTCTGTTTCTGTATCTAGTCTATCTTACTGCCTGCGTGCATGTCTGCCTCCCTGCCTGTCTGACTTTCTGTCTCTGTGTCTGTCTATCTGTATATTCATCTACCCATCTATCCCTCTATCTATCTATTTATCTATCTAACTATCTATCTATCTATCTATCTATCAGTCTGTCTGTCTGTCTGTCTGTCTGTCTGTCTGTCTATCTATCTACCTACCTACCTACCTCTCTACCTCTCTATCTATCTATCTATCTATTTATCTATCTATCTATCTATCTATCTATCTATCTATCTATCTATCTATCTATCTATCTATTTACCTATCTCTCTATCTGTCTATCTATCTATCTATCCATTTATCCATCTATCTAACCTATCTGCCTCCCTGCGTACTTGCCTGCCCGCACCCTGCCTGCGTTCCTGTCTGTCTGTTTCTCAATCTAGTCTATTTTACTGCCTGCGTGCATGTATGCCTTCCTGCCTGTCTGTCTTTCTGTCTCTGTGTCTGTCTGTTCTTCCGTACATCTATCCATTCATCCATCTATTTATCTATCTATGTATCTAGTTACATACCTACCTATCTATGTATCTATCATCTCTCTATTTATTTGTCTATCTTTTCATCTATCCACCTATCCATGTATCCATTTATGCATCTATACACCTATTCCTCTATCCACCTATCCGTCTATCCATTTATCCATCCACCTATCTATCTATCTGTCTATAGAATCTATATACCTGCTTCCCTGCCCGCCGACCTGCCTCCCTCTATGTCTGTCTGTTTCTCTATCTAGTCTATGTTACTGCCTGCGTGCATGTCTGCCTTCTTGCCTGTCTGTCTTTCTCTCTCTATTACTGACTGTTCCTCTGGCCATCTACCCATCCATCCATCTATCTATCTATCTATCTATCTATCTATCTATCTATCTATCTATCTATCTATCTATCTATCTATCTATCCATCCATGTATCCATCTATCTACCCTATCTGCCTGCCTGCGTGCTTGCCTGCCCGCCCCCCTGCCAGCGTTCCTGTCTGTCTGTTCCTGTATCTAATCTATCTTACAGCCCGCGTGCATGTCTGCCTCCCTGCCTGTCTGTCTTTCTGTCTCTGTGTCTGTCTGTTTATTCATCTACCTATCTATCCGTCTATCTGTCTATCTATCTATCTATCTATCTATCTATCTATCTATCTGTCTGTCTGTCTGTCTGTCTGTCTGTCTGTCTGTCTGTCTGTCTGTCCCTCTGTCTGTCTATCTATCTATCTATCTATCTATCTATCTATCTATCTATCTATCTATTTATCTATCTATCTATCTATCTATCTATCTATCTATCTATCTATCTATCTATGTATCTATCTATCTATCCATCTATCCATCTATCTAACCTATATGCCTGACCGTGTACTTGCCTGCCCGCACCCCTGCCTGCGTTCCTGTCTGTCTGTTTCTCTATCCACTCTATGTTACTACCTGCGTGCATGTCTGACTCTCTGCCTGTCTGTCTTTCTGTCTCTGTGTCTGTCTGTTCGTCTATCTATCTATCCATCCATCCATCTATTTATGTGTTTATCTATCTACCTTCCTACCTATCTACCTATCTATCTATCTATCTATCTATCTATCTATCTATCTATCTATCTATCTATCTATCTATCTATCTCTCTGTCTGTCTAACTATGAAATCTCTCTGCCTGCTTGCCTGCCCGACCATCTGCTTTTCTCCGTTTGTCTGTTTCTCTATCTAATCTATCTTACTAGCTGCATGCATGTCTGCCTCACTGCCTGTTTTTCTTTCTGTCTCAGTGTCTCTCTCTCTGGTTGTTCATCTATCCATCTATACATCTATTTATCTATCTATCTATCTATCTATCTATCTATCTATCCATCTCTCTATCTATCTATGTATCCATCGATCTAACCTATCTCCCTGCCTGCGTTCTTGCCTGCCCGCCCCCCTGCCTGCGTTCCTGTCTGTCTGTTTCTCTATCTAA
The DNA here is from genome assembly GCF_028372415.1 of Notamacropus eugenii. Classification (NCBI taxonomy): domain Eukaryota; kingdom Metazoa; phylum Chordata; class Mammalia; order Diprotodontia; family Macropodidae; genus Notamacropus; species Notamacropus eugenii. The sequence continues at coordinate 116,517 of NW_027325132.1, forward strand.
TCTATATTACTGCCTGCGTTCTTGTCAGCCTCTCTGACTGTCTGTCTTTCTCTCTGTGTTTGTCTGTTCGTCTGTCCATCCATACATCCATCCATCTATTTCTCTATCTATCTATCTATCTATCTATCTATCCATCAATCTATCTATCTATCTATATATCTATCTATCCATGTATCCATCTATCTACCCTATCTGCCTGCCTGCGTTCTTGCCTGACCGCGCCCCTGCCTGCCTTTCTGTCTGTCTGTTTCTGTATCTAGTCTATCTTACTGCCTGCGTGCATGTCTGCCTCCCTGCCTGTCTGTCTTTCTGTCTCTGTGTCTGTCTGTCTTTTTATTCATCTACCCATCTATTCATCTATTAATCTGTTTATCTATCTATCTATCTATGTATCAATGTATCTATGTATCTATGTATCTATCTATGTATCTATGTATCTATCTATGTATCTATCTATCTATCTATCTATCTATCTATCTATCTATCTATCTATCTATCTATCTATCTATCTATCTATCCATGTATCCATCTATCTACCCTATCTGCCTGCCTGCGTTCCTGTCTGTCTGTTTCTCTATCTAGTCTATGTTACTGCCTGCGTGCATGTCTGCCTCCCTGCCTGTCTGTCTTTCTGTCTCTGTGTCTGTCTGTCTGTTTATTCATCTACCCATCTATCCATCTACTTATCTATCTATCTATCTATCTATCTATCTATGTATCTATCTATCTATCTATCTATCTATCTATCTATCTATCTATCTATCTATCTATCTATCTATCCATGTATCCATCTATCTACCCTATCTGCCTGCCTGCGTTCCTGTCTGTCTGTTTCTCTATCTAGTCTATGTTACTGCCTGCGTGCATGTCTGCCTCCCTGCCTGTCTGTCTTTCTGTCTCTGTGTCTGTCTGTCTGTTTATTCATCTACCCATCTATCCATCTACTTATCTATCTATCTATCTATCTATCTAACTATCTATCTA
>NW_027325132.1:135000-137500 GCF_028372415.1 Notamacropus eugenii
GTTCATCTATCCATCTATCCATCTATTAATCTCTCTCTCTATCTATCTATCTATCTATCTATTTATCTATCTATCTATGTATCAATGTATGTATGTATCTATGTATCTGTCTATGTATTTATGTATCTATCTATGAATTTATGTATCTATCTATCTATCTATCTATCTATCTATCTATCTATCTATCTATCTATCTATCTATCTATCTACCTACCTACCTACCTATTTATCTATGTATCTATGTATCTATCTATCTATCTCTCAATCTATCTATCTATCTATCTATCTATCTATCTATCTATCTATCTATCTGTCTATTCATCTATCCATCTAATTATCTAAGCTGTCTGCTTGCCTGCGTACTTGCCTGACCGACCCCCTGCCTGCGTTCCTGTCTGTCTGTTTCTGTATCTAGTCTATCTTACTGCCTGCCTGCATGTCTGCCTCCCTGCCTGTCTGTCTTTCTGTCTCTGTGTCTGTCTCTCTATTTGTTCATCTATCCATCTATCCATCTATTAATCTGTCTATCTATCTACCTATCTATCTATCTATCTATCTATCTATCTATCTATCTATCTATCTATCTATCTATCTATCTATCTATCTATCTATTTATCTATCTATGTATCAATGTATTTATGTATCTATGTATTTATCTATGTATTTATGTATCTATCTATCTATCTATCTGTCTATCGATCTATCTATCTATCTATGTATCCATCCATCTAACCTATCTCCCTGCTTGCGTGCTTGCCTGCCCGCCCACCTGCCTGCGTTCCTGTCTGTCTGTTTCTGTATCTAGTCTATCTTACTGCCTGCCTGCATGTCTGCCTCCCTGCCTGTCTGTCTTTCTGTCTCTGTGTCTGTCTGTCTGTATATTCATCTACCCATCTATCCCTCTATCTATCTATTTATCTATCTAACTATCTATCTATCTATCTATCTATCTATCTATCTATCTATCTATCAGTCTGTCTGTCTGTCTGTCTGTCTGTCTGTCTGTCTGTCTATCTATCTATCTACCTACCTACCTACCTCTCTACCTCTCTATCTATCTATCTATCTATCTATCTATCTATCTATCTATCTATCTATCTATCTATCTATCTATCTATCTATTTACCTATCTCTCTATCTGTCTATCTATCTATCTATCCATTTATCCATCTATCTAACCTATCTGCCTCACTGCGTACTTGCCTGCCCGCACCCTGCCTGCGTTCCTGTCTGTCTGTTTCTCAATCTAGTCTATTTTACTGCCTGCGTGCATGTATGCCTTCCTGCCTGTCTGTCTTTCTGTCTCTGTGTCTGTCTGTTCTTCCGTACATCTATCCATTCATCCATCTATTTATCTATCTATGTATCTAGTTACATACCTACTTATCTATGTATCTATCATCTCTCTATTTATTTGTCTATCTTTCCATCTATCCACCTATCCATGTATCCATTTATGCATCTATACACCTATTCCTCTATCCACCTATCCGTCTATCCATTTATCCATCCACCTATCTATCTATCTGTCTATAGAATCTATATACCTGCTTCCCTGCCCGCCGACCTGCCTCCCTCTATGTCTGTCTGTTTCTCTATCTAGTCTATGTTACTGCCTGCGTGCATGTCTGCCTTTTTGCCTGTCTGTCTTTCTCTCTCTATTACTGTCTGTTCCTCTGGCCATCTATCCATCCATCCATCTATCTATCTATCTATCTATCTATCTATCTATCTATCTATCTATCTATCTATCTATCTATCTATCCATCCATGTATCCATCTATCTACCCTATCTACCTGCCTGCGTGCTTGCCCGCCCGCCCCCCTGCCAGCGTTCCTGTCTGTCTGTTCCTGTATCTAATCTATCTTACAGCCCGCGAGCATGTCTGCCTCCCTGCCTGTCTGTCTTTCTGTCTCTGTGTCTGTCTGTTTATTCATCTACCTATCTATCCGTCTATTTGTCTATCTATCTATCTATCTATCTATCTATCTATCTATCTATCTATCTATCTATCTATCTGTCTGTCTGTCTGTCTGTCTGTCTGTCTGTCTGTCTGTCTGTCTGTCTGTCTGTCCCTCTGTCTGTCTATCTATCTATCTATCTATCTATCTATCTATCTATCTATCTATCTATCTATCTATCTATCTATCTATCTATGTATCTATCTATCTATCCATCTATCCATCTATCTAACCTATATGCCTGACCGTGTACTTGCCTGCCCGCACCCCTGCCTGCGTTCCTGTCTGTCTGTTTCTCTATCCACTCTATGTTACTACCTGCGTGCATGTCTGACTCTCTGCCTGTCTGTCTTTCTGTCTCTGTGTCTGTCTGTTCGTCTATCTATCTATCCATCCATTCATCTATTTATGTGTTTATCTATCTACCTACCTACCTATCTACCTATCTATCTATCTATCTATCTATCTATCTATCTATCTATCTATCTATCTATCTATCTCTCTGTCTGTCTAACTATGAAATCTATCTGCCTGCTTG
>NW_027325132.1:152500-157500 GCF_028372415.1 Notamacropus eugenii
TATCTATCTATCTATCTATTTATCTATCTATCTATGTATCAATGTATGTATGTATCTATGTATCTGTCTATGTATTTATGTATCTATCTATGAATTTATGTATCTATCTATCTATCTATCTATCTATCTATCTATCTATCTATCTATCTATCTATCTATCTACCTACCTACCTACCTATTTATCTATGTATCTATGTATCTATCTATCTATCTCTCAATCTATCTATCTATCTATCTATCTATCTATCTATCTATCTATCTATCTATCTGTCTATTCATCTATCCATCTAATTATCTAAGCTGTCTGCTTGCCTGCGTACTTGCCTGACCGACCCCCTGCCTGCGTTCCTGTCTGTCTGTTTCTGTATCTAGTCTATCTTACTGCCTGCCTGCATGTCTGCCTCCCTGCCTGTCTGTCTTTCTGTCTCTGTGTCTGTCTCTCTATTTGTTCATCTATCCATCTATCCATCTATTAATCTGTCTATCTATCTACCTATCTATCTATCTATCTATCTATCTATCTATCTATCTATCTATCTATCTATCTATCTATCTATCTATCTATCTATTTATCTATCTATGTATCAATGTATTTATGTATCTATGTATTTATCTATGTATTTATGTATCTATCTATCTATCTATCTGTCTATCGATCTATCTATCTATCTATGTATCCATCCATCTAACCTATCTCCCTGCTTGCGTGCTTGCCTGCCCGCCCACCTGCCTGCGTTCCTGTCTGTCTGTTTCTGTATCTAGTCTATCTTACTGCCTGCCTGCATGTCTGCCTCCCTGCCTGTCTGTCTTTCTGTCTCTGTGTCTGTCTGTCTGTATATTCATCTACCCATCTATCCCTCTATCTATCTATTTATCTATCTAACTATCTATCTATCTATCTATCTATCTATCTATCTATCTATCAGTCTGTCTGTCTGTCTGTCTGTCTGTCTGTCTGTCTATCTATCTATCTACCTACCTACCTACCTCTCTACCTCTCTATCTATCTATCTATCTATCTATCTATCTATCTATCTATCTATCTATCTATCTATCTATCTATTTACCTATCTCTCTATCTGTCTATCTATCTATCTATCCATTTATCCATCTATCTAACCTATCTGCCTCACTGCGTACTTGCCTGCCCGCACCCTGCCTGCGTTCCTGTCTGTCTGTTTCTCAATCTAGTCTATTTTACTGCCTGCGTGCATGTATGCCTTCCTGCCTGTCTGTCTTTCTGTCTCTGTGTCTGTCTGTTCTTCCGTACATCTATCCATTCATCCATCTATTTATCTATCTATGTATCTAGTTACATACCTACTTATCTATGTATCTATCATCTCTCTATTTATTTGTCTATCTTTCCATCTATCCACCTATCCATGTATCCATTTATGCATCTATACACCTATTCCTCTATCCACCTATCCGTCTATCCATTTATCCATCCACCTATCTATCTATCTGTCTATAGAATCTATATACCTGCTTCCCTGCCCGCCGACCTGCCTCCCTCTATGTCTGTCTGTTTCTCTATCTAGTCTATGTTACTGCCTGCGTGCATGTCTGCCTTTTTGCCTGTCTGTCTTTCTCTCTCTATTACTGTCTGTTCCTCTGGCCATCTATCCATCCATCCATCTATCTATCTATCTATCTATCTATCTATCTATCTATCTATCTATCTATCTATCTATCTATCCATCCATGTATCCATCTATCTACCCTATCTACCTGCCTGCGTGCTTGCCCGCCCGCCCCCCTGCCAGCGTTCCTGTCTGTCTGTTCCTGTATCTAATCTATCTTACAGCCCGCGTGCATGTCTGCCTCCCTGCCTGTCTGTCTTTCTGTCTCTGTGTCTGTCTGTTTATTCATCTACCTATCTATCCGTCTATTTGTCTATCTATCTATTTATCTATTAGTCTATGTATCTATCTATCTATCTATCCATCCATGTATCTAACCTATCTCCCTGCTTGCGTGCTTGCCTGCCCACCACCCTGCCTGCGTTCCTGTCTGTCTGTTTCTCTATCTAATCTATCTTACTGCCTGCGTTCATCTCTGCCTCTCTGCCTGTCTGTCTATCTCTCTGTGTCTGTCTGTTCGTCTGTCCATCTATCCATCCATCCATCTATTTATCTATCTATCTATCTATCTATCTATCTATCTATCTATCTATCTATCTATTTATCCACCTATCTAACCTATCTACCTGACTGCGTACTTTCCTGACCGCCTCCCTGCCTACGTTCCTGTCTCTCTGTTTCTCTATCTAGTCTATGTTACTGCCTGCGTGCATGTCTGCCTCCCTGCCTGTCTGTCTTTCTGTCTCTGTGTCTGTCTGTCTGTTTATTCATCTACCCATCTATCCATCTATTTATCTGTCTATCTATCTATCTATCTATTTATCTATCTATCTATCTATCTATCTATCTATCTATCTATCTATCTATCTATCTATCTATCTATCTATCTATTTATCTATCTATCTATTTATCTGTCTATCTATCTATCTATCTACCTACCTACCTACCTACCTGTCTATCTGTCTATCTGTCTATCTTTCTATCTATCTATCTATCTATCTATCTATCTATCTATCTATCTATCTATCTATCTATCTATCTATCCATCTAATTATCTAAGCTGCCTGCCTGCCTGCGTACTTGCCTGACCGACCCCCTGCCTGCGTTCCTGTCTGTCTGTTTCGGTATCTACTCTATCTTACTGCCTGCGTGCATGTCTACCTCCCTGCCTGTCTGTCTTTCTGTTTTTGTGTCTGTCTCTCTATTTGTTCATCTATCCATCTATCCATCTATTAATCTCTCTCTCTATCTATCTATCTATCTATTTATCTATCTATCTATGTATCAATGTATGTATGTATCTATGTATCTGTCTATGTATTTATGTATCTATCTATGAATTTATGTATATATCTATCTATCTATCTATCTATCTATCTATCTATCTATCTATCTATCTATCTATCTATCTATCTATCTATCTATCTACCTACCTACCTACCTACCTATTTATCTATGTATCTATGTATCTATCTATCTATCTCTCAATCTATCTATCTATCTATCTATCTATCTATCTATCTATCTATCTATCTATCTATCTATCTATCTGTCTATTCATCTATCCATCTAATTATCTAAGCTGTCTGCTTGCCTGCGTACTTGCCTGACCGACCCCCTGCCTGCGTTCCTGTCTGTCTGTTTCTGTATCTAGTCTATCTTACTGCCTGCCTGCATGTCTGCCTCCCTGCCTGTCTGTCTTTCTGTCTCTGTGTCTGTCTCTCTATTTGTTCATCTATCCATCTATCCATCTATTAATCTGTCTATCTATCTACCTATCTATCTATCTATCTATCTATCTATCTATCTATCTATCTATCTATCTATCTATCTATCTATCTATCTATTTATCTATCTATGTATCAATGTATTTATGTATCTATGTATTTATCTATGTATTTATGTATCTATCTATCTATCTATCTGTCTATCGATCTATCTATCTATCTATGTATCCATCCATCTAACCTATCTCCCTGCTTGCGTGCTTGCCTGCCCGCCCACCTGCCTGCGTTCCTGTCTGTCTGTTTCTGTATCTAGTCTATCTTACTGCCTGCCTGCATGTCTGCCTCCCTGCCTGTCTGTCTTTCTGTCTCTGTGTCTGTCTGTCTGTATATTCATCTACCCATCTATCCCTCTATCTATCTATTTATCTATCTAACTATCTATCTATCTATCTATCTATCTATCTATCTATCAGTCTGTCTATCTGTCTGTCTGTCTGTCTGTCTGTCTGTCTATCTATCTATCTACCTACCTACCTACCTCTCTACCTCTCTATCTATCTATCTATCTATCTATCTATCTATCTATCTATCTATCTATCTATCTATCTATCTATCTATCTATCTATCTATTTACCTATCTCTCTATCTGTCTATCTATCTATCTATCCATTTATCCATCTATCTAACCTATCTGCCTCACTGCGTACTTGCCTGCCCGCACCCTGCCTGCGTTCCTGTCTGTCTGTTTCTCAATCTAGTCTATTTTACTGCCTGCGTGCATGTATGCCTTCCTGCCTGTCTGTCTTTCTGTCTCTGTGTCTGTCTGTTCTTCCGTACATCTATCCATTCATCCATCTATTTATCTATCTATGTATCTAGTTACATACCTACTTATCTATGTATCTATCATCTCTCTATTTATTTGTCTATCTTTCCATCTATCCACCTATCCATGTATCCATTTATGCATCTATACACCTATTCCTCTATCCACCTATCCGTCTATCCATTTATCCATCCACCTATCTATCTATCTGTCTATAGAATCTATATACCTGCTTCCCTGCCCGCCGACCTGCCTTCCTCTATGTCTGTCTGTTTCTCTATCTAGTCTATGTTACTGCCTGCGTGCATGTCTGCCTTTTTGCCTGTCTGTCTTTCTCTCTCTATTACTGTCTGTTCCTCTGGCCATCTATCCATCCATCCATCTATCTATCTATCTATCTATCTATCTATCTATCTATCTATCTATCTATCTATCTATCTATCTATCTATCCATCCATGTATCCATCTATCTACCCTATCTACCTGCCTGCGTGCTTGCCCGCCCGCCCCCCTGCCAGCGTTCCTGTCTGTCTGTTCCTGTATCTAATCTATCTTACAGCCCGCGTGCATGTCTGCCTCCCTGCCTGTCTGTCTTTCTGTCTCTGTGTCTGTCTGTTTATTCATCTACCTATCTATCCGTCTATTTGTCTATCTATCTATCTATCTATCTATCTATCTATCTATCTATCTATCTATCTATCTATCTATCTGTCTGTCTGTCTGTCTGTCTGTCTGTCTGTCTGTCTGTCTGTCTGTCTGTCTGTCCCTCTGTCTGTCTATCTATCTATCTATCTATCTATCTATCTATCTATCTATCTATCTATCTATCTATCTATCTATCTATGTATCTATCTATCTATC